>NW_028227257.1:55602410-55632410 GCF_978045245.1 Mus caroli
CTTTCAGAGGAGCTGGGACTGGCAGCAGATAGATCCAGGAAACTCACCTTGCATTTCTGCAGCAGGCCAGGCTCCTTCCAGCCTTAGATTTTGCCTTTACTGTCCCATCTATCTGCTAGCTAATCTTGTCTAGAACAATTCTGCCAACCTGGAGTATATATATATATATATATATATATATATATATATATATATATATATGAGACAATTGATGATTTTCTTCTATTGTTCCATGTACATTTGCCAGTTTTATTTTATAAAAGCAGCTGGCTTTTCATTCCCCTGGAGCAGATTTCCTCTGAAAGTAGGACTGTGTAATGAGCACTGTGTACATGGGGAACACTCAATTTAGTCTTCTGAGAAATGAAAGACTGACTGATCCAGGCTAATGAGGGGGCATGAAAACACAGTTAACCAGTGCTACATCAAGCCTAGATGTATATGTATATATATTCCTTTGCCTACCTGGGATGGTGGATCTTTCATTAAACACCCGCTGTGAACTTAGTTCCACCTGAGAACCTCCTATTTACAATGGAGGACTGAAATCCATCTTTCACGATAGATGCTATTAGAACTGTTTGCTGAAGAGGAAGTTAATGACTTGTTCAAGACTAAATAAAGACCTGCAAGTCTTACCATTAGATTAATCATTTTTCTACAAGTCACTGTTTTCTCTGTGCCAATGCCAATGGCAAAGAGGGCAGCATGTGCACTGCCCACCACCTTTGGTAGATGTAGCTCTAGGGAAGAAAGGGTGTGTTGTGGCCTCCCTTCTTTACAAGAAATGATTACTACAGTGATTCACACAGGCCTGGAACTATCATGCTGCAACTTGAGAATTCTTGAATCCGGATTTTCAAAGGAAAGCATAGATGCTTTTAATAGACAGACCTGAAGATAGCATTAAAGTGACTGAAGTTAACATAGCTAAGAACACACACTGATGCCAAGGACCTCATGATCTGGTGCTTCGTGATTAGGCTCGCTGTTGTCTTTGATACTTTGAACAAAATATATATTCTCCCTTCACCATGAGACAGAAATGCCAGATTGAGAAATATTCTAAAAAATAAGAAGTTGGTAGTCTTCACAAGCATGGTGGTTCGGAGGAAGAGTCTAAGGTTAGAGGAGATGACAGACACATGGCAATCAAATGCAAGATGGATCCTGGATTAAGTCCTGAAACAGTAGGACATGGGAGGCAATGAGACAATGCAAATGTGTAGTCAAGAAAGGTTCTTAAACTGCATCAAGGCTGATATTTAAGTTTTGATAATTATATTTTGTAGCTGAGATTTTTCACAAGGGTGAAGTGAATAGAAAATGAATTTCTATGGATACTTTTTGTCTTGGCTTCCAAATTATTACAAAATATAACCATAAAGAATAGCATGGGTTCTACCAAAGTTATTCAATTTTTAAAAACTAAAATTCAAACAAAATCCTAGTGAGGTGAATTCAGAACAAAGCTTACTTGTAAATTGATGACTCTGTAAGTTATGGCCACCACTGGGAGTCTTTGGGTGATACCTCAGCTTGTTTAGTGGGTTCTGAATACACATGTGGCAATGCTTTGCTCTATGTTGGTTGGTTCCGTCTAGAAGGAAACGCATTTGTGAATACTATGGAACATCTCTGCACACTGAAGCAAGCTGCCTCAGGCACCCTCGCCACCATTGGAAACATGGTCTGGGAGAATGAGGAATTGTTTGTGGGGAGAAGTGAGCAAACTCTGAAATGAAGTCAGGAAGGAGTATAGGAGTCTCCTTCACTGTTTCGCTTCCTGCTGTTTTAGTGGCTATAGTCCACAAGAATAGGGCTGAGTCCAAGGCAGTCACATCCATGGGGAGAAAAAGGTCCCAGTCATGCAACTTTTGTTGTGGTACTTTAATTGTTCCATTTCATTATTGGTTATTTTTAATCGTTTCTTGTATCCAATTCATAAATTAAAATTTATCACAGTAGGTATGTGTTGGAGAGAGCATCTATGTGAGGGCAATATTGACCACAGTTTCAAGCATCCACTGGGGAGCTCACTGGAGCCCAGTGCAAAGGAGAAACTACTGTACACTATACTGACTGCCTGTTTCACTCTATAGCGCTGAAGATTCATGGCTGCTTTTTCTCTCTGTCATGCAAGACTAATGTGTAATGTTCTTCCCCTGTATTTATCATATTCCTGAAATTGGTCATAAAAGGTTTTTGAATAATTTGATTATGATGCAGCCTTTAGATGCAAAGCAAAAAAGAAAATTAACCCTGAGACATATGTTTATAGTCCCAGATACTTGGGAGGTCGATGCAGGAGGATTTCTTGAGTCCATGAGTTAAAGACCAGCAACATGACAGTGAAACACGGTCAGAAAAAACTCAATCGATCAAACAAACAACCCCATAGGCTTCGTGTTGAGCTTTCCTATAGATACACTGGTTTCCTCTTTCATCTGGCCTAGAACTTCATAAGTGGGTGACATAGGGTGGTATGGATAGTGGGGCCAAAGCCTCTAACTGTGTTAACAAGGGAATGGAAGCACGTAGATATGGAGGTGATTTGAAAAGAAGAGGCAGCCTGCCACACTTTGTAGGGTAGGGAAGCAGTTTATGCCAGAGCCCTGCTTCCTCTATCCCATAGCACATTTCCAGCTGCCCATGAAGCACTCAAAGAGCTGAGAACAGAAAGATACAGTGACCAAATTCATGCATACTGTAATGCCAGTACCATAGACAAGCCAGTGCTCAGGAAAAGCCTGCAAGGGAGAAGAGGCATGGATGGTATGAGGCACTGCTCGGAAATAAACAGTTTATCCCATTTGTTAGAGAGCAGTCAGAGCAACTGAAGGTGGGAACAAGGGCTAGGAGATCTTACCATTTTAATTTTTAGTAATTTTTGTGTTAGGAATCAAACCTATAGCTGTGTGTATGCTACACTTACGTTGCATTATTGAGTTATGCTCTTAGGCCCCAAAGTATAGTTCTTAGACCTTAGACCCTTCCTTATACGTTAATAACCTTCAGGGTGAGTTGGGCTATTTATTAAAACCTGATTGAGAAGACTGTTCGTCACCTATTCAGTGATGCAGGAAATCCCTAGCACTGTCGTCTTAGGAGAAGTCGATAGAGAGAATGACCCAGGGGTCTGTTTATTTCCTACTTCTACCTACCTCATTGGGCTACAAGGTCAAGTTCTGACCTTAAGAGATAGCCAACCAAGCAAGTGCAGCAAAACTTCTCAGGACTCACCACCTGGTTGGCATAATTTTATGAGTATTCAATCACAAAGGGACTAACCCATCATCTAGGAATTCAACTTCCCCTGAACCGATCACCAAAAAGCAAGGTGACTCACATTGTCACCATGAAGATGAAATTTAAAAAAATTAAATACAAGGAGGACACAGTTTAAAATTCCACATACAAATGTAACTGTTGAGCAAGGGAAATGTGAGCAGATATCACTGACAGGCTCAGCAGTGTACAACCAACATAATTTTTGTTTTGAGGCATGGGAAGGGCATTGTGTCCACACCCCTTCCTTCTAGACGCTCCTTATCCCGTGTGAGCATTTAAGGAATAGAAAGTCCATTACACACGCAGTGATTCAATATGGCTTATCCATGACTCAGAATTGGTTTGATCTACCTTTTTCAACTTGCACAGCCAGGCAGGACTCATTTTCTTTGTCTTCCTCTGAAGTCCTCATTCCTTTTTGAAAAGTCCTTTCAGCCTACCAGATAGGCATGTGATACATTTGCTGAGCTGAGGTATATGGGTAATTTGTGATTAGAAACTCTACTCAAGGATACTTACTAAGCTGTTAGCTTTAGGGACCTCAGCAAATAGTGTGCCATGTCTTGATTTTCCAGGGAGGAAACTCGGGACAGTTGGGTGGGTTGTCAGCTACATCTCAAAATTGTATATGCACTAAGAACTCAGAAGTGCCATGCCATCTTTCAGGGAATCCATGGAAGTAATTTGGCCTTACTGATGTTTCTCGCGCATATGGCGCTGAATCACAGATGTAAGGCTGGAAAGTACCTTAAAGGCTTACTCTCTTTTCTCTCTGTCTGAACTTGTCATTGTCTCTACCAAATCCTCCTAGGCCTTCTGCAACCCCAGAAAAGCCCCTGTGTGGTGGTGAGGAACATACTGACCTCCATGGCCTTACTTTTGCCTGTTGTATACATAAATACATAGTCTTCTCAATTCAGCTTTATGTGGCAGATTTTCTAATAATGGAACACTCGCATTTGCTTCGAGAGCCCTTGGATTCACCTTGGTCTTTGGGCTTCCCATTCCTGATTCCTTTTGTGAGGCTTCTTCTGTCATGTTGTCCAATAGATTGTCTGATGCTATGCCTGGTCTGACCAGCTCTAAGGAAAACACTTGAGCATAATGATTTTAGGACTAGGTATTTCACTGGACACCATTAACATTTTCCCCCAATAGAACTATTAGATTGCTGACTCTATTAACTCACTATAGTTTCAAACCCTATTCTCTAGCCTCATTCAGATCCATTGCTTTGATTAAAGCACTATACATATTAACACACACACACATATATATATTACATATATATATATCTTACATATGTAGATCATTCAGTGAGTTTAGATTTCACTCCACTGCCATCAAGACTCTTAGGACCAGCCTTACCTTGGTCACCTCTACTTGCAAAAATGGGAATATCAAATTTGGCACATCTTAGATTTTGATCACTGTTTGCGTTCCTCTACCTTCTGCTCATTAAATAATCTGCTTGCCTTGACTATGATGATGAGTCACATGACCATCATATGACAGGAGATGCAGTTCAGAAACCCTGCCACTCAGCTGTGGGTCTTCCCTGTTCCCACAGAACTCACAAAATTCACTTATTTTTCCCCCAGAAACTTTGACTTCCATCTTGTGGTTTGTTCCTGGCTGTCAGTCTGTCTTGCCTGGGTCTCGCTTCTACTTTCCAACAGTGCCCAGGTTCCTCTTTCTAGGGCTCTTATCATATTACTTCCTTTTAAAAACTGCTCAGTAAGCTCCCCTTCTTCTTACAATAAAATCTAATCACTTAACATTTTAGAGACCTCCCCTATGTGGCTGACAGTACATTCTTTCAGTTCCTTTAGTAAGTCATGCTATACTCCACTTTATCAGGAACATTCTACTGTGCCCCTCTCTCCTACTTCCAAGTCATTTTTTCTTTTAAGACTACAGTGTAAATGTCACTGCTTGGAGGTGTGGAAGCCATCTTCAGACAATTCTGCACCCCAGCACAGTTTATCCTGTCATAACACCTGGCTTGACACTTAAACTCTGCTACTTTATTGGACTGCTTCATTAGTGGGTTCCATGTACTGTGACATAGGCAGGCATCGCCTTAGATACAGTGCCTCATATGGGGGCAGATAGAACAGGTGTTTAGAGTTTTCCCATAGAAGGAACAAAGTGCTGATGTCGAAATTTATGTTTCTGGCTTTGCTCAGTGCCTAAGACTTTATGAGTATCTAAACTGTCATTATTAGCAGTATAACATGTATGTATATATGAATATATATATATAAATATACAATATACATAAAAATAAATACACAAATATATATTTGAGATGGGGTGCTGTTATGCAGTCCACATGGATCTTAAATTTGCAATCATCTTGGCTCAGTGTGAGGAGCCGCCCTCACATTCGCCATTATAAGATGGCGCTGACATCCTGTGTTCTAAGCAGTAAACAAATAATCTGCGCATGTGCCGGGGTAGTTTTCCACTCCATGTGCTCTGCCTTCCCCGTGAGGACAACTCTGGTCGATGGGCTGCAGCCAATCAGGGAGCGACACATCCGAGGCGGAGGACAATCCTCCATAAAAGGGACGGGGCTCCGCCATTTTCTCTCTCTTCTCCACTGGCTCCTGAAGAAGTAAGCAATAAAGCTTTTGCCGCAGAAGATTCCGGTTGTCCTGAGCGTGTTCTTGCCGGTGGGGACAAAAGCTCAGGATAGCTCAGCTGCTCAAGTATGCTTTGCTCAACAACAATGTTAATAAGACTATCATTTGGTTATTCATTAAAGGAATGGACACACATGTCGAGGTGATGCTGAAAGATATTTGGTTTGTGATTGGAGAACCAGAGGCACTGGGAGAGGGGAAGATGAGGAGAGACTTAGCCCTGGGATTTGCCTCTGAGCCTCACAGATGAGTGACTTTGCATGATGCCTTTTCTTCACCCATGATGTTAGTGGCTAGGATAGATGCACAAACATTGTGTGTGTAGTATGCACATGTTACACATTTTAATGACGTCTTTTCTTGGAGAATTTCTTGGGTTTTTTCTTTTATAGTATTTGATGTTGGTCTGACCATGATTCGATGACTGATATTTCCTGTCTAGGAATGAAACTACTACCCACTGAAGCCATTGTAAAACTTTCAGAAGTTTCGAGCATAATTAAGTGACCCTTCTAAAACATCTAAATACTTAATGCATTTTCTCTTTTTGTGGATTCGATGACATATAATTTTACTAGTGAAGTATTAAAAATAATTTATAATATGACTCCTTGTAAGAGCCAGTCAGATATATAAATAATTGAATAAATGACCTAAAGACCTGTTACTTACATATCTTAACACCCTGCAGGAATATCTTACCTCCTGCTTTCCAATTGTGCCATAGTTAGGAGTCAACAGTCACAATATTTTCATTTTTTTTATCCCTTCTGCAAATCCAGACCAATTATCCTCCAGTGGAACCTCGTCACTGGTCCACTTTACCCTTAGGATCCCTCAAATGCTTCTAATCAAGTTGAGTTTCCCTCTGGCCTTCAGATCTCTCAGGGATATGAGTGGATGCTACTGGAGGTGCAAAGCCATGATGGGACATGGAATATCTTACTGGGGTTAGTTTTCCTGTCTGGTTGTATTAGATATCTGTGTGAGTAGCCTCAGAGCCACTGAGTGGCACCTGTCTTCAGATCTTTCCAAAGTCTCAAGGCCCTTCCACCACTCTAGACACAAAGTCATACCTCACCTTTTCTGGTGACTTTGCTTTGTGGCTCCCACATTGCCCTCCTCGAATATAAAAGAAACATTTCCATGTGGAACAAACTTTGATAAGTGTGGAGGAAAACATCTTAGGATAAATCCCTCCCACACATCCCACTCACCCTTTCAGTGGGCCATTCGGAAATATAACATCACTAAATGTCCCTTTTAAAGACTTCCTGTTCACCTAGGCAACTGACTCTGATGCTGCAAAGTCCACGCTGACTCAGGGGTGCCTGGTGCAGCTTCCCCAACTTCTTCTGCTCTACCTCATGCTCCTCCCACCACTCCACAATCTGTTAGCTTCAGAGCAATTGCCTCAGATTCTGATTCCTAGAAACTCAATTTCCATGAAGGTTGTATTAAATGTCACTTCTCAAGAGTGTCGAATGCTTACAGTGGCCTCTTAGAGACACACAAGCTTAACTCAGGACGTGAAAAGCCACATTCCTCCATACTTAGGGATGCTTCAGTGGAAGTCTAAAAACTGAAGTGTGTGTTTCTCAGCACCATATTTACTCTTGACCGCCAGAGCATACTTACTTCCTCTTCTTCCTCTTTTGTGAGTGACATGTCTCTACAGCTTATCAGTAACGTTCTTTGCTTAGTTTTTTATCATCCAATTCATGTTTCTGATATGTAGCATTGAGTCTAGACTCTAGACAGCATATGGTAGATATTTTTTAAAATAAATTCACAAGTGAATAAATGAATGAATGGGGTTACTCACATTTTTTCTATTAAAATTAATAGATACTGAATAATTAAAAGTGAGAATGGTCGTGGTAAACCTGCCAAGCCAAGCAAAATTTTAAAGGGAATTTCCATTCTAAAATGTCTTACAGTTTGCTAAATATTTAACTTTCAATTATTGTTGTACAACTGCCAACATCAAAAGCTTAGACAAGCAATGTTCATTTATGCATTTAGCAAATTATTATTAAGCTCCTGGAATGTGACTGTAATCTTAGAGTCCCAACAGGAACATTGCAGCGAACTGAACAGCCAAACCTGCCTGCTTTCAGGGAATTACATTTTATGTCATGTCTCTGTATTTTAGTGCTCAATGGTACCCAGTATCTAGTACAAATGATTATATAGTATAATGATTAATCTCTACTGTCTACTTGATGAGATCTCGAATTACCTGGAAGAAGAGCCTCTGGGCATGCCTGAGAGGGATCATCTTAATCAGGTTAACCGAGGTGGGAAGACCTGCCCACTGTGGTTGGCACCATTCCCTATGCTGGAATTCTGGATTCTGGAGCTGAGCACATGTATTCGTTACTCTCTGCTTCTCCACTGTGGATACAATGTGGTCAGGTTCTTCACACTTCAGGCAGTGTGACTTCCCTGCCATGATGGATGGTAACCTCTTTTTTTTCTTCTTCCTGGTTCTGGATTTTATTTGATAGCCTATGGTGTCTAAGAACAATCTTTCCTAATTAAAGGGCAACTCAATTTAAACTCTTTTCATACAGGAACTACACACACACACACACATGCTTGCATAGTAGTAGGCTTACATATGACTTTCTCAGAGGTCAGTGCTAGTTATCTTTCTTCAAACCCACTCCTCTGCTCTGCCATATTCCATCTACTGTCCCACCAGTGTTTCTTGCTCCCTGTTCTTCATTCTTCCTTCCTATCACCCATGCTCCAGTTTTACATATATTTTATTATTGCCACTTAACATCTATCAGTGTGAGCCAGAATAAATCTTTACCCCGTCAGTTTGCTGTTGTCTTTTGCAACAGTGATGGGACACGTAGCTAAGACACGTGATACCAAATAAACACATGGATGTAAAGCTTCCATAGTTCTAAAGATAGTACCAAGCATGTAGTCTGTATTGAATAAATGTTAGTAGCTATTCTTGTATGTATTGGTTTTCAAATTATGGTTATCATTTTAAAATTATTGTTATTAATGGCAAAGCAGGCTGGGGAATACTACTTGAAAAAATACATAGCACGAATGAGAATAATGCAAGCACGCACACATGCCTACCCTTTGGGAGCAGACAGGGTTTGCTGTGGTCTTGGGCAGCATCAGCATTTTTCAGGAGGAGAGGAATGGGTCAAGTTGCTTTCCCTTTTCCCCCGAACTGCTTGGGTGTGAGGGCCTTTGAGTCTGCCATTCTGATGTTGACTCTTTTTATTTTTTAATTTTTTTATTTTTGTTTTTTTTTTGTTGTTTTTGTTTCTTATGTTGATTCTATATAAAGATAAAAACCAAACTCTACCCTGTACAGAGTTTGGCCTCCTTGTTGCTTATCCTCAGTAGCTAGTGGAATTTGCTATGATGGGTATTTAACTTTGGAAGGCCAATAAGTACATGTTAATAAAATGAAATAACACTAGTTACAGATTGCAAGGTCAGAACTGGGTTAAGACACAGTACATTTCCTTTGTACAGCCAATAGTTCATTCATCCATGGCCTTACTACCTGAACTCATAAGGAAGAAGGATCGTTAAAGTGCCTGGAATTAAACAACTATTTTCTGTATATGATGAAAGGAGTCTTTTTATTGGAATGACCAGTATTACTAAATATTAAATAAATGTACAAAGTTTATTCTGTCTTTAAATAATATATAGAACTAAACTTTAATTTGTGTTCATGTAATAAAGTCAATTCAAAATATAAACAGTGTTTTCCATGTGAAGACTTTATAATAGACCCATATTTAAAGATTGTGAGATTTTTTTGAACTATTACTTATCTGTTTCCATAGCCTTGAAATCACCACTTCAAGATGTCAATCTTGGGATAAAAATATGGACACAGACTAATTATCCCTCTTTATGTCCCACTCTTTGCGTTCCCAAGGCTTTCATGGAAAGAAATTAAGTCAGAGCATGCTCACTGTATTCAGGGATATTGAGATCAGGCTCTGCTATAAGTTATTTCTATACCACGTAAACCTTTTCTTTTTAGTATTTCCCAAGTGGCATTTGTCCTTTTATGAAGGACAAAGAATGATTCCCTCCCTGTGCTGGATAAGTGAAGCACTCCTTCTGTCCAACAGTCCCAGGAGGCACAGGTTGATAAGCCACTTATCCCTAAGTCTATACATTAAATTTGGACCATGTGAATATGTGGATATATTATAATCATACCAGGAAAGTCAGGCCAGAAGTTTGTCAATCAAGGTGAAGGGTATAATGCCTTCACCTAGACCCTGTAGAAAAGACATCTAACAACACTATGGCAAAGGCCCAAGGGACATGCCACCTGACCCACCCTGCTTCTGACATCTATCACTCATGGAGACTTCTTTGGAACTCATTGAACATCTGAGTGTTAGTACTGCCAGGTAAGTTTGGAGTGAAAGAACCTGTGTTTTCCTTGGTTGGTTCCCACAGGATTTAGGACTACCTGGCAAACTGCTGCCCCCTAATCTGACATAGCTTATGAATTTACTATTATTCAGTAAATTTTGACATGATGAAAAGACACATTATGATTCTGACAGCGTGCTCATAACAAGGAAACCAACAATGCTCATTGAATTGTTATTTACTGAAGAAAACCTATATTCTTCCTCACAAATAGCAACTCCACTGTGAAGGATCCATCTTCTTATCAGCAGTCTGTGTGGGCAGGGCTTTGTGTATTGCTCAGATCAAATGAAGTAACATCAAAAATGAGCAAGTGTTCAGTTCAGGTAAGACTTTCAGCATGGCCACAGTATTCTTATAGACTTATAACCTGATTACTACCCTACTGTGTGCTTTGGCAAAGCCACCCAGGTAAAGAAAACCATCCAGAGCTTGCTGGTACTCAGGAGGGGTAAACTACAGCTTAGATTTGAAACCTGGTCATTGAGGTGTTTAATTTTGTCATGTGATGTTGTGACTTAGATGGCTGAGTGCATGGAAAATACAACTGACCCGAGAGTGGTATCATTGAATCAGGGTATTTTCTTGGCATAGCAAATGGTTAGTAATAGACAAAAGAGCCAGAGTTACGCTTGAGGGTTCTATGCATGTCCCATCCATCATTCCTTCTTCAGTGACATTCAGAAGGATGGATGCTATACTTCTGAAATTTGGATTTTAGGAAAGCTGGACATTGTTTGAAAGGACTAGTGCTAAAAGCTTTTCTTTAAGAATAATTTTTATAATGAATGACATTTATTTCCCATTATATTTGAGAAATGTATCATCAACTATACCCATTGTAATGCCCTTCCCACTGGATGGGGAAATACTGGTATGACTTCTGGTAATAAATATTTTTTCATCTAGTAATGTTTACAACTAATTTTTAGCTCATTTCCCACAGATCCAATCACTCTATAGGATGGAATTGTATTTGGACCTGGCAAGATTAATGTCATTCAGTGCCAAGTGGCACCTGTTGGTATAACGCAGACACCCACTCATCCATTTACTTATTTAATTGATTCCTTCTCTTGTTTTATTTTAGTCCCTTTTCAGGGGATCTACCCTCTTAACACACTTAAAAACATTTCCCTTATTTTCACATAATGTGCATTGGGGAGTTGCCTACATATATGTCTGTCTACCACTTGTATATGTGGTGCCCATGAGGTCCCGAAAAGGGCATTGAATCCCCTGGAATGTGAGCTGCAAATGGGTGTCAGAGGCCATGTGTAAGCTGTGAGTCAAATCTGGGTATTCTTCAACAGTACTGAGTTAACTGATAAGCCATTTCTTCAGCCTCTAAATACATACCTTTACTTACCTTTACTTGATCAAATCTACCACCACTCACTCTGATTCCTTCCCTATACTACCCAACACACTGCCTTCCCAATTTCATGTTCTCTGTCTCTCTTTCTCTCTCTGTCTCTCTCTGTCTCTCTGTCTCTCTGTCTGTCTCTGTCTTTGTCTCTATCTGTCTCTGTCTCTCTCTCTCTGTCTGTCTGTCTTTCTCTCTCTCTTCTCACTGATTTTAATACTCACCAAGTCCATTTAGTGCTGTGTGTATGTGCACAGCTGTAGAGCCATCTATTGGAGCACAGATAGTATGCCAAGGCCTGCATCTCTGAAGAAAACTGACTCTTCCTCCCTCAGCAGCCACCAGTTACCTATAGCTTCTCAACCAGTAGTGGGACTCCATGAATCCATTCCCCCTTCTGCTGGGGTCTCCAGCTGGCTCAGTCTTGTATAGGGCTTATGCATGTGTGCAACTACACTGTCATATCATATCACTGCGTGTATATCCAGTGACTTTTACAATCATTCTACTCATTCTGTGATCCCTGACCTTGCATCCCTGAGCTTGCAAATTTATGTTTTTTTAACACTTAAAAAATTTGCTTTTCTAACAAAAGAACTCAAATGATATGTACTCACTGATAAGTGAAAATATTAGCCCAGAAACAGTATACACGAGATATAAGATACAATTTGCAAAACACATGAAACTGAAGAAGAACGAAGACCAAAGTGTGGACACTTTGCCCCTTCTTAGAATTGGGAACAAAACACCCATGGAAGGAGTTACAGAGACAAATGACAAAAGGATGGACCATCTAGAGACTGCCAAATCCAGGGATCTATCCCATAATCAGCCTCCAAATGATGACACCATTGCATTCACTAGCAAGAGTTTGCTGAAAGGGCCCTGATATAGCTGTCTCTTGTGAGACTATGCTGGGGCCTAGCAAACACATAAGTGGATGCTCACAGTCAGCTATCGGATGGATCACAGGGCTTCCAATGGAGGAGCTAGAGAAAGTATCCAAGGAGCTAAAGGGATCTGCAACCCTATAGGTGGAACAACATTATGAACTAACCAGTACCCCGGAGCTCTTGTCTCTAGCTGCATATGTATCAAAAGATGGCCTAGTCGGCCATCACTGGAAAGAGAGGCCCATTGGACATGCAAACTTTATATGCCCCAGTACAGGGGAACACCAGGGCCAAAAAGTGGGAGTGGGTGGGTAGGAGAGTGGGGGGGGGTGTGAGGGTATGGGGGACTTTTGAGATAGCATTGGAAATGTAATTGAGGAAAATACCTAATTAAAAAAATTGCTTTTCTAGGTACTTTCTTCTTGCATGACTGAAACTCTGCAGTCATTATTAACAACTCCTCAGTCATCCTCTCCCCAGCAATTGGCATTCTACTTTCTGCTGCTACGAGTTTGTTTGTTCTTTTAAAGCCAGAACCTTGCATACAGTATGCAGGCACACTATTACCAGGCTACACTCCTAGCTCACTTTAGCTACTTTAGAGATGGTGTGGAAGTGGGATCATCGTATCTGTTCTTCTTTCATTTAGCTCAAGGTTTATCCTTAGACTTCCTCTCCATTGTAGACTATGACAGGATGTCTCTTTCTATGGCTAAATAGTATTCCACTGTATGCATATACATCCTCATCCATATACCTGTGATATTTAAGGTGCTTCCATCTCTTTGTGGTTGTGAATCTTTTTATGTCAAACATGGGGATCAAGTATGTTTCTGGCATATTGACTTCTGTTCCTTGAGTTGAGGGTCCAATAGCAGTATTGCTCAGCTGCATGCTACTTCTGATGGTTGAGACATTATTAACTCCTCCCTACAGCAGTGGCTCCATTTCATATTCCCAGTAGCGAAGGGAAGCTTCAGTTTGTCCAAGACATAAAAGCATTTTCCATTTGCTGTGGTAATAATGGCTGTCCTCACTGGGGTGAGGCATAGCCTCTACATATGTATTTTTCTTAGCATTTCTCAGAGGATTAGAATTGTCAGTCATCTTTCATTTGTATGTGCTTTCTGAAGAAACATCTATCTTCGTCCTTTGGTCCTTTCTAAAGCAGGCAACTTCAATTTTTTTTGCTTTTAAGTTATTTGAGTACCTTGTACATTTTTAGATAGTAACCCCTTTGTGTGAGAGTTTTCACTTTCTGTTCTACCATGTGCTGTTTACATGGAGTCTTTTGGGCAAGCCTTATACGTTGTCAATAAACGTCAGACTCTCTGATAAATTCAAATCTCCATATTTATGACATCAGCCTCACTTCTTTGAGGGCAATGAGATTTTTTTTTTATTTGTTTTTGGGGGCGGGGTTTAGAGACAGGGTTTCTCTGTATAGCCCTGGCTGCCTGCCTCTGTCTCCAGAGTACTGGGATTAAAGGTGTGCACCACCATGCCCGGCTGTTTTTTTGTTTGTTTTTTTTGTTTTTTTGGCAATGAGATTTTAAGTACACATATGTCAGCAGGAAAATTCAAACAGCAGCCATAAAGTACCCATGTTTTTATTAGTCAAACTGCTATCACATTCTTTGGTTCTGTGCAAGAATTAAGTATGAAGTGGCACCAGACATGGGCTCTCATGATCAGAGTGATGCCAGGTAAGAGCGTGAGGTATAGCTGCTAAGACAGGGTTAGGAGGGTTTACTCGTTTTTGGGAAAGACGTTGGTTCTTGTTGTCAAGCCTGGACAGCATAGATGCCACTTTACATGTAGTCCCTAGAGACCAGATGTACCTTCAGCTATTTCATGAAATAGCCATGTCACCAGCACCCATGAGCAAGTGAGCTGATCATTTCATGAATTAAAAATGTGTGGTTTCCCCCCCCCCAGGCCTTTGACCTTTGTTATGGAGACAATAGGTTAGATTCTGTGCTGGTTTATGGCTTTCTTTGTTATTGAGTGCCTTGGAGAGATGGGCAAACAGAGGCAAATCTTTTAAGACACTTGAATTCTTTACTCCCCTTTATGAAAACCAAGACAGCCACATGAACCAAAAACCAGATGTGGGACATGCTATAGGCATGCTATGTGCAATTATTCTAATTATTTTCCTCAGCCATTTCAACATTGTGATATTTGTCAGGGGAAGCTTACTCAGTTTTATCATTTTACCAGATACATGTTATGAAGAACTTTGGACACAGACAACAGAGTTGTGAAACTCAGACAGGCAGATGTTGCTTCTCTGCTGGGGCCAAAAATCAACAGGAGAAGAGGCCAAGGCTGCCGAGCAGCCCAAGGGGATCCTGGGAAACCAGGCCTTTTCTTCTTTTCTTCCAGGGACTATGTGAGGGACCCCCTTGAAGAAGAAAAGAAGCCAAGTCAAAGAAGAACTGTTTTCGTCTTAGCCAGGAAAATATGGATAGAAAGACTGTCCTATTTCCAGGCTTCAGGATTATCTTTATCATTATTTACTTCAATCTCTGTTTATATGTACCTATGTATCTATATATATATATAATTTTTGGTTTATATATTATAAATTATACACAATTATATATAATATATAATGTATAATATATAATATTATAAGATATATAAATAATATATAAAGAAATTATAGTTTGTATACATACATAATACATGTATACACACACACACACACACACACACACACACACACACACACACACACACAGCATTAACCAATTACCCAAATAGGATAACTGGACACTTCATAGTTACTCAGCCCCAAATGGCAGAGCTCAGTCTTGGTTTTCTGCTTTATCAAGCCACTGCCTTCATTTCCTGTCAGTCAAATTAAGCAAACCCCCATGCATGCAGTACAGAAGGTAATGCAAACACTGTTTGCAACAGCACCAAATGCCTGTTATCACTGAGTATGAATATGCAGTCTAGGACACACATCGATTTTTAACATATTTTCAATTTTCAGGAATCAGGATATGTCAGTATAGGGTATGACCTTCTCAGGTGACTGGAGTTCATAACAATTGAAAAAATTATGATACTCTGAAATTTTGAGTCACATATCTTGGATGTTTTTCATTTCCTAATACCGACTGACTTCATGTCTCTGAAACATTCATTTTACATGTCTGTATTTAAGTTTACTCATCTGAAATAGACTACCAAAATATCCAGTCTTGTTAGTCACATGTCTGAGTAAAATAAGGTATTCATATAGAATACGAATATTCAATAATATACACATGAGGGCTAGGGAGATGGCTCAGAGGGTAAAATGAACTTGCTGCACAAGTTTTCATGTCTGAGTTCATGTCCCAATATCTTTTATTTAAAGTTCAGGGCATGGCTGGGTATCCTTGAAATCCTAGAACTGTGGGAGGTGGAGACCAGAGATGGGCTTGCTGGCCCATCTCAAAGGAATAAGCCAGAAAGTGATGACCAGGATATAAGACATTAGCCTCTGGCTGTACACCTGCATACGTGCACCTGTGTATACCGCAGTTACACACAACTTTGCATGTGTGTACAAATAATTTAAATAAAATGACTGAACCCGACAAAGAAAGAACTCAAAAACTGTTTTTTTTTTTTTTTTTTGGTTTTTTTGAGACAGGGTTTCTCTGTATAGCCCTGGCTGTCCTGGAGCTCACTTTGTAGACCAGGCTGGCCTCGAACTCAGAAATCCGCCTGCCTCTGCCTCCCGAGTGCTGGGATTAAAGGCGTGCGCCACCACGCCCGGCTTCAAAAACTCTTAGTCCTTAAAAATAGTGATGTCTAAAGATAAAAGGAAGGCTCTTGAAGAATGGGATAAGATTAGAAGCCACTTTGCCACTGTCATTTGTGACACTTTGCTATATACTGGTGGCCATGCCTTATCTGTCACATCTTTCCCTTGCAAGTCTTCATTTTACCTCCACGATAGTATGTGAACAACTGGATTCGGAGAGAGCACAGGGTCAATGGGAAGGTCAAATACAGCAGTGTGGAGTGTTTGTCTGAAATGTATAATAAGAAAATATCAAAGGAAATGGAGAGAAGGGAAGAAGGGAAGCAGCCGGAAAACTGGAGACAGGGAAAGAGGTTCACAGGACTGGAGGGTGTAGATGGGAGCAGGTGCTCTCTACAAAGCACTTTTGAGTGTCAGGCCCTGGAAGCTCTGCTAGGCCGTGCTGGAAGGTCAGGACCTTCCCTACACTGGCTGCCACCACTCACTCATGGGCTCCTTGTTTGATGCTGGGAAATAATTTAATCTGGGGATGACTGTTATTGTGGGTGTATACAGTCTCTACTCCTCTGTCCCTTGTCATTGCTCTGGATGAGATGGCCTTGAGGTCCCCTTCGGCTCTAATTTTCTATGATAAAATTATGTTCTCTGTGCTGGCAGTGCCTCTCCAATAAAAAGAAAATAGCAAAACCTTAGGCTAGGGAAGGTGGCACAAGCTCTGATTTGTGCGGTGGAAAATTAATGTTCACGGGGTATGCTTGTTGGGAAAGGAGAGTCCCCATTTTCACACTCCTGTTTCTACAGAGGCTTTTAATTTAGTAGAATTATATTGCTTTTTTTTTCTGCTCAACAGCTGTCAAACACGGGTGGACTTTTTGAAAATTCTTTAATCATCTAATTTCTTACATTTTCTGTCTAAAAGCAACCTTGTAAGAATTGCGAGCAATTTTAGCTCTCCTTTTCATTTGATTTGGTTTTCAGGACCTATAGCTAGATAGATACAGATGTCATTGTTCACAGTGAGCCAAGCACTGAGTGCTTCCAGCAGGTGCAGGCCGTAAAAGCAATCTCTTTTAGTTCGCTTGTGCTACAGTTGGAGATGCTTAGACTCGGAGAGGAGAAGCTTATAAGCCAAGGTTTCGCAGGAATGGACTGTGACCCCTGTATTTTTTGAGTGTGTGTCTCACACTTTCCAGTTCACCACTGGGAGACTGAACTAACTCCTCTACTCTTGAATCTGTTTGACTAAGAATGCAACATTGGAAAATGTCCAGTCTAAGCGATGAGGGACTTGGAGCTTCTGCTTGGGTCTCTTGAGGTGTGATAATCTTAGAGTCAGCCTCAATGCTGATGCTGTGAGGAGCCCAAAACATATGGGAAGGCTGGGGAGGCAATAAAATCACATGTCTCTGCCAAGCTTCTGTCCCATAGCCAGCACCTATTCTTGACCCAAAGAGTTTAATGGATATCCAGCTCAACTGCTCCTTCAGAAGACCGAAGGCCCAGCTATTGCTCATGACATTTGAGCACCCCGAGATAGAACGCCAGTTGAGTCCAAACACCCACAGAGTAATGAAAGGAACTAACTAGGTGTTTCCAGCTGTGCTATGCTGGTTTACTCTGTAGCAGTGGGTAGCCTAGGCATCACTCTCCCCTTCCTGGGAAGATAGTCTAATGAACATATTCATTTCAGTGGTTGGACAGATTTGAAAGTGACAGCTATTAAATTGAGTTTAACCAGAAGATCAACCTGATGCCAGAATTTCTCAAAGTTTACAAGCTGTTAACTTTTCATCTCTCACTGGTTCAGAAAATGTGCATCTTTTGTTGATGCCCCCAGTGTGGACCAATGAGGTATGAATAGGCTTAAGAAGGACTGAGTTTGAAGTTGCAGAACTAACCTTTGCATTCCATTTCATCTTCCAAACCAAAGATCTGGATGTGATGGGGAGAGCTGTAGCCCAGTAGCTTGGACAATTAGGGGATATTGAGAGCAGAAGTTACATCTGAGGGAAATCTAACCAGGAAAAAAGGAAAACACGATTTGTACTGAATAGCAATTAAAGTTAAAGCCGTGAACTGGCTACACAGACTGACGTTGCTTGGGAAGTCAGACTCAATGGCAGGAAAATATAATAGTCAGAAGAGCTGGGGAGCCATGACAGTGCCAACAGAAAGACAGTGATGTCATTCCTTTCCCAAAGCCAGGTGGCCATGTGGATGTCAGGCTTCTGCCTGGTACAGCTGCCAGCCTGTGAGAGCTGCTAAGACCTTCCACTAGCCAGGATTGCAGTAATTCACGTGGATGATGGTGTAGCCAGTCTCTCTGCCACTCTCATCCTGCAGAATGGAGACTCCTTACTGCTGTAGAGCTGGGGAGGGGGGTGGAGTGGGCATTCTGTTTATGCCACTGTGCTGTTGTCCATGTCTCTGGGTCTAACAAGATTTCAGTTTTCTTCTACTGAATTCTCAGCAAATCCCCATCACAACACAGTTTTTATACTTGATGCCTGTAACCGAAGGCTTTTCTACCTGTTGCCCTGTTCCCAAAATAATGACTCTGAGATTTATTACTTATGAATAAATACCTAGGCCATAAGCTAGGATTTGTTCTCCTACTAGCTCATAATTTAATTAACTAGTTTGTTCTACTCTATAATTGCCATGTGGTTAGGTACCTCTTCTCAGTTTCATGCGGCTGTCTCTTCAGAGTTGAGGCAAATCTCTTCCCATGCCTGACTCTATCCAAGAGTTGCTCTCTCCCTGGTGGAACTCCCACCCTCTACTTCCTGCCTCAACTAATAGGCCAGCAGCCTTTTATTGTCAGGTGATGCTTTCATACAGTATATAAGAGATGCTCTCTGCAGGTGCCTTGTTCTCTCTTCTTTGTGGAGGAGTACGGGAGTACTGGGCACTTCAGTTCAGTCATCTTGAAACCTCTGTTAGCAATGTTTGCAACCTGGATCAAGTTTTCTTAGGACCATGTTTTATACTCAACAAGTTATGAGGGTTAGTATGACCCAAGAGACTTGTGATGTCTAGAGTGATATATCCAAAGAAATTGCAGTTCCCGCCCCCTGTCAGCTGTTCAGCTCTGTCCCTTCTCCCTGCCTTCCCACCAGGAAGTTTTGGCCAGGAGACAGAGCCTGGCTTTACAATTGGACAGTGACTTGAAATTGCCATCTATGATGTGACTTCTCATTTCAATGTATGTGAGCTCTGTCCGGTGGGAATCTGGGGAACTTGGCCCAGGATGGAGGTTCAGGGTCAATTGCTGCCTTTGCTTGGCAGTGGGGATATATCCTAGGCTGTACAGAATGATGTGTTTGTTCATAGGTAAGTAGATGAGGTGCCCAAAACAAAAACAAGCCAAAACCAAAACCAAAAACAAAGATGCAAAGAATGAGCCAGGCACAAAACTCCAAGGTAAGAAACAGAGGGGTGAAGACTGTAGTACTGGCTGGAGACAGCAGGAACCTAGCAGAGCAGCGGTGGACCCGAGGCCTCTTTTGGGAATGAAATCACAACTCCATCCTTTCCATGGAAACCCTTATATGCACACCTGTGTGGTTTCCGGGAGACAAGGAACTTCTGCAAGTATCTTGCCAGCTGGGAACACAACTCAAGTGTATTGGGGTTTTTTGTTGTTTTTTTTTTTTTGTTTTTCTCTTTTTCTTCTAAGTGACCTGCTGCTAATTCCTTCTTGACATGTAACAGCTTTTTCTCCTGCTTCTCTCTCCCTCTTGCTGCCAGCTCTAGAGGAGAGATGCTGTTACCTCCTAGTCTGAGCTGCTTTTCCACTGATTTTGAGGTCAGTGTTCCTGGTGCATCAAAACAAGTAAATGCCTCCTGCAGCCTCCCTCCTCCTCAGAAAGGGACATCCTCTATGGAAAGCTTGCCAGGCCACCCCAGGTGTCCAGTGACAGGCATGTAGGCAGCACCCCCAGTGCGAGATTGAGCAGAGTGGGTAGACAGCCATTTGCTGGCAGGGGTTAAGTTGAAGAGGGATAGGGGCGGAGAAGAGCGCTCTCAGCTCATGTTGATTTCTGTCAGACTTCAGCTGAGGTTTGTGAAGAGATAATTGTGTTATATTTTCCCATCCTTCACAGCCTGGTGGTTCCTGTATAATTATACATGCCCGAGCTTAATATTATTTCAGAAAGAGGAAAAGATACAGCAGATTTTTAGCCTCAGGGTTCCTATGATTGGGGACAGATTTCACTCTCACAAATAATTTCATTCTTTTTCCACCCCCCACCCCTTTGCAAAGAGTAATTGTAGGGATGTGGCTCATGAGGGGAGCCAGCCATTGGGGATACTTTCAGAGGCTAGAAGAAGAGTTGCCAGGCTAAGGGAGCATATATCATTTAGGACCCGATGACACACAAAAGTGGCCCTCCTGTGTTTTAGACGGCAGCCTGGGAAATGATGGATCTCTCTGCCACCTGCCTCTGGCACCAGAAGTTAACGGGATTTGGTTTGTGATAAAAATCATATTTGAAAAACTTCCCTGTCTTTCTGATATGCAGTTTTTAAAAAATTTAGGAATGTTTCTGAATGTCATTTAATTTTTGCTGTTTACATTATTAATGCGATCAAATATTATTCTGTTATATTTATTATGCTGCACTGAATTAGTATGCTCTTTATTGACACACTGCCTAGAGTGGAAAATAAAGAGCAGAATCTCAAACTAAGTGAAATTTTCCCATTGATATTACATCATTATCCTTATTGAACCAGAAAAAAAAAAAGAGAGAAGCAATTAGGAAAATAAAACACAGCCCAAATGTTTTTATTAACATCCTTAATACATGTACTCAGAATCGCCAATAAAAATTTCAGTGAAACCTGGTGATAGAATAAATTACATGTGTAATATAATTATTTCAAGTTAATTAAAATATTACTGTGATCTGCACTTCACGAGGCAACACCTCAAACTCCTCTCTGATTTCCTCACTTTCAGGTTTCGGGCTCCCTCTGAATGAATGCTGTAAAGAGCATCAGTACTGCCTTCTTTTAGTAGTTTCTGTAATTAGCCACAGGAGAGCCTTAGACACCTCCCACAAACTTCACTAAGAATCAGAATCTGGTATATAGTGCGATGACCAGGAAGCCCACTGCTCCATTATGCTGGGCTCACTTGTGGCACAATGACCAAGCATGCACAATGCTCATTATTATGGGTGCTGGCTATGAGCTAACACTCAGAAGCCCAGCTCCCTGGTTTCAAACCATGGCTTTCTAGAAAACACCAGCAAGTTGCTTAGTCTTTCTATGCATTGATTTCCTTGTGTGTGCGCACATACATGTGCATCCTGTGTGCATGCGCCTCCTTCAGGGCTTCTGGAAGACTTATGTGTGACATCACCAAAGGATGTTAGGCATCTTTTATGCATCCCCATTGATACTGTTTCAAGCAGCGTTTGGCACAGAGTCCTCCTCACGATGCAGGAGCCTGGTAGTATTACTATCATCATGCTATTTGGCACATTGCAAACTCTCAAAGAGAAGTAGCAGTTATTTTTACACTCCCCCGGGTGTCCACAAAGCAGAATGTCCTTCTTTCCTCGTCTACTGAAGAGTGGGTACTTGATTCCTCTGTCACACAAGTTCTTTCTGGCTCCTAGCCTTCATGTTCAGCCTGCATGCAAGCCTAATAGAAGCCTCTCTCACATCTCTCCTGTCCAGTTTACTGCCTCCAGCATCAGCTTTGGAAACTTAAAACATTATAGCCTCAGAACTGCTATTTCCCCTTGCAACCACTCCCCTGGATCCCCCAATCTTACCATCTCAAAGGCCTGCTTATGTTCTCTGGGACCCTATTTTCTAGGTTCCTTGCCTTATCAACCCAAGCTTTGTACATGGGGCCCTCAAGTACATTGCCTTATTTGGGATTCCAATCATGGCTTCATTTTCTATGATCCCTAAAACTGTGGCCATGGTTGCTTTCTTTTGTGGGTCCCCCCACGCCTTTATTCCAGTATGGCATGGTTTCCTTCCTGTTTCTGGGCATAGCTCTTGGATGGTTCCAGTTATGTTCGTGAGTTCCTGTACATATTCTATATTTGGCAACAGGACCAGATACTGGAATTCATTATTTTATAATTTAATTTGTGTCTATGTTTTGACATACCTTGGGGGCAAAGGCCACTTCTGACAGTTTCCTTGAGTGTGTCATGTTGCCCTTTGTAAGGTTGCATAGACAAGTGAGATAGATAGTGCTTCAGATTTCTTAGTGTAGCTCTCCTATCTGGCTGAAATGAAGGTTTTCATTTTTCAACTCAATTCAGCATCATTTTCTGGTTCTTATGCACTGAGTATAATGAGATTTGCTTTGAGTTATCAACACTGCAGGGGAATGTTTAAATTAGAAAGAGAAACCCCACCATCGATTTCTTTGAAAATGGAATAAAAACACAAAGATATTTTCCCTATATTCTATTATCAAAATATAATCTAAATTCAAAGCAATCATACCAACAATGCCATTGTTTTCTCAAGATTGTGAATTTGGTTCAGGAAATGTATTTATCAAAAGTAATTAAATGGAAATAAGAATCTTTATACACTACTGCATAATATTTCTTGCTACCATATATAGGAACAGCTAATGTTGAGTAACTAGGAGAATAGATGGAAAATGCAGATGTCTTGCCTTAAGTCCCTTGACTTTGGAATTCAATAGCAGCCCTTTCAAACTGGGGAGTGACGTTAGGAGGGGCAAGCTTCTTCATCCAGACTGATGGGAGTGAGAGAAAAAGAGGAGCCCGAGTCCCTTGGTACTTCTAGTCCTTAGCTAGGGATGAGAAGTCAACATGTCATCACAGTCATTCAAAATTTGCCAAGCTGGATTTCTAGGAAGCAAACGAGGGAGTCACATTCTTCCTATGCACACTCCTGTCACCCCTAGCTTTTATCTGCTGTGCCCTGGTGAGGAGTCTCAGGAGCCTTCACCTCAGTTCTATCATTAGACACATGACTCGACAGGAAAGGATAGACACCCCTAAACTATGAACTAGAACTCAAGGCGCTCTCTCTCTCTCTCTCTCTCTCTCTCTCTCTCTCTCTCTCTCTCTCTGTGTGTGTTTATGTGTGTGTATATATATATATATATATATGTATATTTATATTTATATATATATATATATATATATATATATATATATATGCATGTGTTGTGTGTGTGCGTATCAAGGTGCATGCAGAGGTCAGAGTATGAATGTGAGAATAGGTTCTCTCCTACCATGCAGAGTGTGGGAATCAAACTCAGGTCATCAGGCTTGGCAATATCTATACTTATGCATTGGGCCATCTCACTGGTCCTCATGGCTTTTTTAAAAGGTAATTAATTATTATTTAGATCATTTACTAGTTCTCAGTCATGAATCAACCTTGTGTGTGAGTAAGATCAAATGAAGAAAACGTGGTGATAGACCTTGCAAAAGTTCACAGTGTAACAGAATGGATATTTTCCAGCGTTACTTATGGAAAGGGAAGAAGGCATAATAAGCAAGGGTTTAACTAATTCTCTTTCCTCTGGAGGTGGTCCAAAGGGAAGTGTTTCCAGGGGTGTTTCCTAGCCAGTGGCTATGTAAGCTAGGTCTTAAAGGATGCCCAAATTTCTGTAGTTGAAAGTCCCTAGGAGGTGCCATGCCCAAAGGTGAAGAATGATCAAAAGCATATAGCCATGCTCTTCAGACTGGACAAGAAGGGTGCTTCGGTAAACTAACTGGCTAAAATATACCAGGAGCTGATTCATAAAATGGATCAAAGGCTTAGTTTCCTAAAACAATACAGTCCAGGTTCTTTGAAAGAGGTGAGGCCAGTAGGAGCTGCAGGGAAGTGTCAGCCCAGTTCAGACTCTTAGGCAGTTTGTTATACATGACCCATGTGTTACTCAGCAAAGAAGATAGATATTTCCTTCTTGAGAAGAACCAAGACGACAGGACAGGTATAGATGTTGAAGAGGAAGAATTCGACAGAAGAATTTACTTATGTGCAAAGGGACAGGTGGGATCATCCTGGGGACGGATAAGGGTGCCAGGAGTCCTGACTATAAGCCATGGAAGATGGCAGCGGATGACTACTGATTGCCAAGGGATACTTGGCAGCTGACAGGAGAAGCAGGGAGGACTGTCTGTCACTTAGCCATACACTATGTCAATGAACAGCTCACCAGCATGTGTCCTATGCTAGGCACTGTGTCAGGAACCCAGAGAAAAACAGATGCAGTCTTGCCCCAGGAGCTTATGGCTGGATATGAAGATAGAAACTTGCGAGCAGCTCCCTGTAAGTGCTACAGAGAGGAAGACAAAGGCGTAGGTGTGAGAAATGTTAGAGGTGTTGAAGATGAGATGAGCATTTCACTGCCTGGAAGAAAAGAATGCCAAGAAGGTTTCCAAAAAGTGGTTCCTCCAAAGTGTCTGAGCTGAACTGCTCAGATAAGCTTACTGCCAGACCAGGGTAGGGGCTCAATAGTAACACCAAAGTAATAACCATGAGGGAATCTCTGGGGGATATTCCCAACACCAGCTTTTCTATGTTGGATTGTTTAAAAACTATGGAGAACACTAGGAGAAGTATAAGATGAGAATCCAACAATCATTTCTTTCTGCCAGCAGCGCCAGGGCTGAGCATGGTACGTGGTCTGGGGAAGGGATGAAGACAGCAATCATGGTGGCACAAAGAGCAGTTGATGTCAGACCTGCAAGAACAGCAACCATAGTAGGGAGAGCCTCCGATGTAGTGGTGATGTCTACAGACAAAGCTGAACTGGGCCAGAAGAGGACCCATTTAGAAGGCCAAGGATCTCTGACTTTAAAGTGTGGGAAGAAACATTTCTCAACTGGCAGAGCATCTCTAGAGGGTTAAAGTGACCCTTCAGCTTCCTGGGCTGTAAGTAGAGCAGAGAACGAACGGGATGACATGTGGCTTTTATCTCATTGATTTTGTAATTTCTGTGGTGTATGAAGCCAGAGCAGGCAGCAAGGAGCAGACTACAGCCCATCTATTACCCAGCTCTTTACACTCTAGGCTTTGCAGTTTTGTGTACATTATAAACTGCCGGGTGTAAATTAGCTGGCAAGTCCAGGTTGGAACAGGCCAGACATTTTGTGTGGCTTAACATTTTTCACTGTTATATCTACGCGCTGTTCATAGTACAACAAAGTGCAAACTGACCCAAGTTATCTGAAAGCTCTTAACACAAGGTAGAACTTTAGACTGTGGTTGTAACAGTTCACTCCAGCCACAAGGCACATGAGGAGAGATATATAAAGTCAGTGGGGTTCAGTTCAGAGATAAAGAGATGCCCCATGGCTGGATTACAGGAGTAATCATTTTTCAAGGCAGTTTTTTAAAGACAATTTTACTGTGTTGAGAAAAATCTTACATAATAGATTTATTATTATTATTATTATTTTAAGGGAAGGATCACTGCAGAGAATGAGCTTCTTGGAAGAGAAGTGGCTGATTTTGGAGCCAATCTAGGTGTAGCCTAGCACTTTGGAAATCCCAACACAGGCCTTCACCACCATGTAATTGAACACCGTTTGCAAAATTGTTCCATGTGATCATTTACTGTTTCAGAAATTCAAGTCCTTGTTTCAGTTGTCCATGCCTTACAACTGACCAGCCTACAGTTTGGAGGATCACTTCTTGGACTTTTGGCTAAGATCAAGTGTGAAGATATATGGAGGAAAAAGAAGAGGTATGGGAAATTCTCATACCATTCATGGAAGGAGTAACTGAGTTTAATTTAGCACCATTCTCTGCACATTGAGTGGCACATGCCTATATTGCCATTGCATATCCCTGCACTTCCTACACAGTTCCCATTCTGAAGAGATGCCATCAAGCCTAGAGGACTTGCTTCATTCAGAAGCATTGTGTACGCTGCATCCCTCCCGATTCTTTTAAACAGAAATGAAGGACAAGCTAATTGAGCACAAGGTTATCCCTTCAATGCCACAGGGATGCTCTCAGTCAGGCTGTTCCTAAATATAATACCCCAGTGGATTACTTCCCAGAGGCTTTCATAGGATGCTGGCCTCATCATGGCACACAGACTTGTCTGGGCCCAACTTCCTGAAGCAGGAAGGCCGTTCTATTTTTTGTTTCCTCTCACAGCAGCAAGGAAGCAAACACTGCAGGAGCAGGAAGTCTGAGCAGGAATTTGTTGACAAAAGCAATTTTTATAGATTTAAGGAAAAGGTGTCTTGTAAATTTCCTCTAACAGCTGGCTGACCATTTCAAGAGACACATACAGGATGTCTGACCTCTGATGCTGTGGGAACATTCAGGATGGGTAAGCACTCATACCCTAAAGCACCTTTTAGGATAGCAATATTTGTGGCCTAAGAATTGAGACAGGGGTGGGGTCTACAGATAGAAAGTAATCTGGCACTCTGGGTTGGTTCTGGACACGCTGTATTATTGAGTCACTGTGCACTCTGGCTTGGCTCTGGATATACTGGGCTGTATTGTTGAGCCAGTGTTCAGATTTTCTAGGTTAATGTGTGCAAGTCTCTTTTTTTTTAAAGGAACATGAGCCCAGAGAGATGGAGATAGTGGTTAAGAGAGCTTGTTGCTCTTGCAGAGAAATAAAATTTGGTTCCCAGAACCTACCTGGTAGCTTACAACCTCCTATTACTCCAGCTCCAGGCTATCCATTGCCATCCTCTGTCTGACACGAGGATAAGGCAGGTAGATGGTGCACGTGCATGCAGACACAAACCACTTGTGCACATAAAATAAAAATATGTCCTTAAGGGAAAAGAGACAAAAGGAATTTCCCAGCCCAAGTCTGCTCATGGGCAGCTTTTCCTGTTCTTCTGTCTGACTGCAGTTTTGGCTTCCTAAGGAGTTCAAAGGAACAACAGAAAAGAAAACAGACGCACAACTAAAGAGAGGAAAGGGAAGAAACAAAGCAGCCAGCTGAGCAGAAAGGGTGGGAAACACAGCAACTCCGAGGCCCTAAGAGCCCAGGATAGCTCTAACGCTGCGGGAACAGACAATAGATTTCCCCCTTCCTCCTCAGAGCAGCAATCTCCACTTACAGAGACACAAGAAATTATAAGCCTCCCCCAGTCAGCAGGAGCATGCGTCAGGTATGTCTGACAAAGGAAGACATTGTTAGGATGTGGGGAGTGTTTCTGAAAGATGAGACAGAAGGGCTCCCAAGTAACACCGGCTGATAGCTGCCTACTCTCCTTACCACTGTCAAAGCTGGGAAATAAAGAAAACCCTTTATGGCAATTGCAGCCAGAGTTGTGTAGCATCCATGCTCTCTGAGGTCACTCATGAAGCCTGCACAACCTTTCAGATGGATGTCCAACTAAGGGAAATATATAAGAAACATCACAAAGAATTGATGGATGGGTTCAACTTAGAAGATGCTGTAGAGAGCGAGCCTGGGTGCTCAGTAGCAGGTTGCTGGGTTCAGGCCTGGGAAACAGATAATCATTTCAGACCAGTGGGGCTCAAGGGAGGAGGATGGAAGCATTTCACAGGGTGCATAGTAGGGAGGTAGAAGGCAGGACCAAGGAGGTATGGCAACCATTCTCAAATGCACATACCCACTCACAGATACAAGCACATATACATATGTAAAACTAACTTTGAGAGTCTTTAGGAAAGAAAATTGTCCTATGAAAAAGCATTGCTATCTTGACTGTTTCCTGACATATAACCGGAGCCTGCAAAACGTTCTATAAACACATGCATGACCCCTCTAGAGCTCAGTAGTTATTTAGGTAAAGAATCTTCTCAAATAAATCTGTATAATAGACTTTTCCCTCTAGGCATATGTATGAGTTTCTGGGGGATAGAACCCAGGCCCTTAATCATGCTCTACCACCAAGCCACACATCTAGCCCAGAGGACTAGGTATAGCCCAGATCGGTTTTGAACTTGTGATCCTTCTGACTCATCCTTGAGAGTAACAACAAGTCAGGGTGTCTCTGCAGGTTTGAACACATCATTGTCACCTTACTTCTTTGAAGCAAGTGACATAGTTTTATATGAACGTGTATAAATATGGAAGGTGAATAGGAATCACCATAAGGACTTGATGCTATTGCAGTGACAGAATGTCAGGGGTAAGAATCGCTTAACTTTGAAGCTCTGTTACCATATCCAGGGTCATTCATTTTCAGATTGGCTCCCACACTCATTTCTGCATTTTTATTCATAAGAAAAATATAGATAGTCAAGATAAGGAAATATAATTCAGCAACAAAAGAGGGAGAGAGCAGACATACAAGTCAAAAGGCTTCAGTGCCTTGGGAGGGATTCTTATAGTCTGGGTATCTATGGGCTACCACTTTTCATTGCACAACAAGAGAGCTGGGTCAAATCAGGTTAAAGACTGTACCATGTGTCTGATTTCTCTGAATAAGATTGGTGTTTTCAAAGTTTGTCTTCTCTTTTCCAGACCCGTGTAATGTCTTGGCAATTCCTGTGGTTGTTTTTCAACCGAATTCAACAAAGTGCTGAAGTCTTTGCATTGATTTTGTTTCCAGACTGCCCTGTTCTCTGGGTCCTAATGATTTAAGAGCTTAAACTTCAGGGTTTAGTTTCTGGATACCATCAGGTCTGGGGTCTGTTAGCGAATAAATATCATCAAAGCTCCTAAGCATATTACTACTACAGAAAGGAAACACAGCAGAGTCTTAAATCTGTTACTTCAGAGATCCATCTGAGACCAGTTCAGCACAACTCCAAGTGTTGTGGTGATGGTGCCCCATCTCTCTTTTGAATACACCAGGCAACATTGTGATCTGTTGTTCTTCAAAGATGTCAGAAGCACAATGGTCAAACATGGACACACCAACATCCATTCACACTGTCTCAACTTCTGCTTCTATTGAGGCACAGGAGATATGCACCTGGGATTTTCATGTCATGACTGAAATTTGTAGTGATGGCTTGGCAGGGGTTTCAATTTATTGATGTTTTTAGGAATACCTGAAGCCATGAAGCAATTTAAACCATAATCTGTATAAGATGCCCAGGTTCATTCTCCAACTGGGAGAAGAGTAAGAGAAAGTTAGGTGTGAGTACCTGTGTGAAGCCACCGCTGTTTTAAGGGAGGTGGCTTCTAATTTGACTCCCGCTTGTCACTTTGACATTTAGAGCAAAGGTTCTGTAACCAGACAGTGTGATTTTGCTTTGTACAAAAGGTCTCCAGTGTCACCTTCTGGGGACACAAACCGATCATTATTCTCCACGGACACACATGCTTTGCCACCTTCAGAGTGTCCATTTTCCCACAGCCAAGGCCTCTCTGTCTGCTTCCTGGAATGGGTTTTGCACGGTCACTGCCTTTTCTTTTCGAGTTCCTCCCTTCAGGAGAGACTGTGAGAAGCCAGCACTTCATGCAGTTTCCATAGCTTCACTCCTCAGCCAGAAAATCCTCAGGACTGTAGATTTAGCAGGGCAGTGCCAAAGTGTCAATGCCAAAATAGATTTTAAAATAGTGTAACTCAGCCTGCTAAGCACAGATTACATCACCAGGATTTTCATCAAAATAAATTTTAATTTCCTCTTTCTGTTCAAGTAGAAAAGAGAGAGAGTTAAACAGCAAGAAGG